>NC_082712.1:111175548-111200548 GCF_030144855.1 Hypanus sabinus | reverse complement strand
AACATTGGATTTTCCCGTTCCAATAACACACACCCAGTTGCTTTCCCAGCCTCACCAGTTCACCAGGGTCTTTCTCCTTTTCCATTCCTATCCACCCCCCCCCCAACTCTACCCAGACTGCCCTCGCCCTCCCGATTCTGTCTCCCCATGATCCACCTGGGTTTCCTTTCCATCGGTGCTTCTTCCCCATACCCCCCACGGACTGATTCCATCTGCCCATCATTCCTCCCTGATACGGCTCTGCCTGTCCCCACAGTAACCTCTCTCATATCTATGAAGCTCCAACTGTCCATCATCTCCCTGCTCACTTACCTATAACCTCCTCATCCCTCTCTCGCCCCTCTCTATCATCGTTTTGTTGGCTACCTTCCCTCTACACTCTTCAGTCCTAATACATGGTTTCAACCCAAAATGCCAACCTTTTTTTTTACCACCTCGACTGTTCCTCGACAGGGTTCAGGAAAAGCCTTGTCGAATATGGTCCAATCTCATTAACCCCGTATCTCCTCCCACACATGCTGTCTGACCTGTGGCATTTTCTGCATTAATTTCAGATTTCCCGTGTTCACAACACTTTTGATTTTCATTGGCAACTGGACTCTGACAGACTTCACTTCCAACCCCTTTGACTCCGAGAGTTTCAACAACAGTGAAACTCCTTTTGGCAATCTCCTCTTGCCACTGCACTATATTCTAGCAACTGACTAACTGAGTGTGCAGAGTGGAACTGGCAGTGCAAACTCAACACACACACAGAGGCTGCCCACTCACAGTAGTCTTCTGCTGCCCCATGGGGCTCCAGATTTCTGGCTGTATTGAAATCAGAGTTTCTTCGGATCTCCCTTCCTCCTACCAACCCCTATGTATATAGACAAAGCTGTCATAGGGAACCAGGAATGGGAGAGGGAGAGGAGCTGGCTGGTCGTGGGATGACTGAGGAGTTAATTGCCATGGACACAAGCATGGTGAGGCCCAGGTACAATGAAACACCTGCTTGCAGGTAGGTACAAGCAGCACACTTGCACAAATTATACTACACAGCGAAATAGAAAAGACTCTGTGAAAGCAAGACCTTAGTGTGGACAAGTGCACGTCGGTTTCTGTTGCTGAGGTAGGGGTAGAGCTGTGCAGGTCGTTTCAGGAACCTGGCATTTGCAGGAAAGTATCTGCCCCTGAACCTGGTGGTGTGAGACCTGGAGGCTTCTGAATATCTTGGCTGATGATAGCTTTGAGAAGACGACATGACCCAGATGGTGGGGATCCTTGTTGATGGATGTTGCCTTCTTGAGCCAGGGGCTCCAGTGGTGGGAGAGCTGTCCCTGTGATGGACTGGGCTGTGTCTACTAATCTCTGAAGCCTCTTGCATTCCTGTGCATTGCACTTGTCTTATCAGGCAACTGGACAGGAAACTTCCAACAGTGCCTCTGCAGAAGTTAGAATATTTGGTGATATGGTATTACAAACTGAGAGATTCTCCAAACTAAAACAGAAAATGCTTGGAATACTCAGTAGGTCAGGTAGCAGCAGTAAAGAGATCAAAGCTACAGGTTAGTGACCTATCGTCTGAACTGGCCAGTTGTGACACAACCTGCAAAGGTACAGAGAGGATTTACTAGAATGTTACCTGGGTTTCAGCACCTAAGTTACAGGGAAAGTTTGAACAAGTTAAATCTTTATTCTTTGGAGCGTAGAAGGTTGAGGGGGGACTTGATAGAGGTATTTAAAATTATGAGGTGGATAGATACAGTTGACGTGGATAGGCTTTTTCCATTGAGAGTAGGGGAGATTCAAACGAGAGGACATAAGTTGAGACTTAGGGGGCAAAAGTTTAGGGGTAACATGAGGGGGAATTTCTTTACTCAGAGAGTGGTAGCTGTGTGGAATGAGCTTCCAGTAGAAATGGTAGAGGCAGGTTCGGTATATGGACAGGAAAGGAATGGAGGGTATGGGCTGAGTGCTGGTCTGTGGGACTAGGTGAGAGTAAGCGTTCGGCACGGACTAGAAGGGCCGAGGTGGCCTGTTTCCATGCTGTAATTGTTATACGGTCATATGGGTTACCTGAAGTTGTTGCAGTCAGTGCTGACTCCTGAGGGCTATAGGTTACACAGAGAGACATGGAGCTTTGCACAGTCCAAGTGAGAATGGCAAGGAGGATTAATGTGGCAGGTAATAGAAGCTTGGCATAGCCCTGTGGAATGATCAAAGGTGCTCCCCAGCAACAACATAAGTGGAGGCCACATTATGAACACTGAACGCAGCAGACCAGGAAAGAAGCAGAGCCTCGCTGATTAACCTGGAAGGAACATTGAGTCCATAATCAACGGGGAGGGGAGAGAGGGTGCACAAGGGAGAGACTATGAGAGGGAGAGTGGGTTTGTGGAGGACATTGCCCATCTGCAATAGTGAAAGGGGAGGGTGGGGGACGGTCTGTCTGGTGATTGCAATGTGGGAAAGGTGACTGTAGTTATCGAGGATGATCAGCTGAATGTGGAAGTAGGTGAGGCAGAAAATTACTGGGAGTGAGGGTGGCCTGCAGTGGGATTCAGGTCAGAGAAGTGGGTAATGGGACAGACACTACTGGGAACCCTGTCAACTGTAGAGGGCGGCCACCTTGGTGAAGAGACGAGCGTGGAGCCTCAGAAACTGCCGTGTGGAACAGATGTCGTGGAGTTGGATCAACTGTGGAGAATGAAATGGAGCCCTTACTGGAAGGGGTGCAAGAGGGGCTGTGGGAGTCAGTGGGCTCAGGGGTTCCAAGTGTATTTTAAATAGGGAATCTGGAATTTCTCAGCAGGCCAGCGTGTGTGTGTGTGTGTGTGTGTGTGTGTGTGTGTGTGTGTGTGTGTGTGTGTGTGTGTGTGTGTGTGTGTGTGTGTGTGTGTGTGTGTGTGTTTGTGTTTGTGTTTGTGTTTGTGTTTGTGTGTGAGGTGTGAGTGTGAGTTGGGAGGGGAACAGAGTTACCATTTCACCTCTGTGTCTGTTCGTATTGGTTGGGATGAAAAACAATGTATTGCTCACAGGAGGGTCTGTGAATGGCTGATGGTGTTAATGGGAACTGCAGTAAACCTGCCGTAGTTCAGCAGGAGGAACATAGGAAGTATGCTGTTCCACAGTCCCTGTCAAACCAAAATCCTTCAGTTTAGCTATTCTGGGCAGTGAAGTAATCGTTTGAGGTCGCCCCCTCACCCCTGGTCCCAGCCACTGCCCTGCACGTTTACCATTGTCTCCCCTCGTCCAACATTATCGACTTCCCACTTAGTTCACATTCGTAATTCAGCCAATGTCCTGATGTATCTTCTCTGAACACTCTTCAACAATGCCACATCGTTCCTTTAGATGCTGACCAGAACTGTATACAGTACTCCAAACCAAGGTTTTCTAAATCTGGAGCTAACTTCCATAATTCAGTATTTGGTGCTCTGATTGCTGAGGAGCAGTGACCCATATGGCCTCTTAACCACATTATCTCTCTGCACAGTGATAATAACAAAGCCTGTCTGGAGAGAAATCATCCCGTCAAGATACAACGCTCCCTTGGTCGGCATCTTCCAGGTAGCAAATGAAAATAGCTTTTACATCTGTTTTTCACCTTAAATGTGTTTCTGGGACTGGTAGAGCCTGTGATTTACAGTCTGAGTAACCAGCGCTTATTGCTGGCTCTGAGAGGATTCCGGGAAGCGAGTGCGTACTCGGACAGCCTCGATGTGAAGAAACTTCGAGACAGAGCGCAAGCCAATGTTTGACTCCATTCTGCTGTTTAAAGCATCCATTAATCAAGGGAGACTGAGACATCGAGGTGAGTTCAGAAGGCGAGTGAGAGCTTCAGCATCAACCACCTGCCTTTTGATCGCTGCCAGGGAGGAGTCTATGAGTGGCCTATCACCAGGTGGGCTGGTAGGGCAGGCAGGTAGGCCTCTCTGCCTCGTGTGGTGTCCCTTTCTTTCGATGAATAATGTCAGTGACATTGTAGGATGGTATCATGTTTCTGCGTTAATGGATTAGACTATTTTTCAAACACGGATTTTATATTCTGTGTGGTTTATTGGCTGTTCCTTTCTGTTTTGTTGTGTGAGGGGAGGGTATTGCCGTTCTGTTAGTTTTTTGTGTGGGGAAGGGGTTTTTTTGGGGGGTTATTTTCCTGTTCCATTTGTGTGGGGGGAGGAAGATTTGTGGGGGTGGATGATCGGGATGTAGTTCTTTTTTGTACGGGCGGGGGTGATGTTTCTCTCTGAATGACCTTCTTGTTCTTTCTTGGTTCGTGGCTATCTGGAAAAAATGAATTTCAGAGTTGTATCTGGATAGGTGCTTTGATAATAAATAAACCTTTGAATCTTTGAAATGATTGAGAAATTTCACAATCAAGTTTGGTACCTACACTTGGACTGAGCTTGAATAAAACTCTCCTCCATTCATGACATTTTATTGGAGGTATTACCCCTCCTTTGGGACAATGTTGCTGGAGAATTACTCCACTGCTTTCTAGTGCATTGACGTAATTTGCTGTGAGGTTTTACAGCCCTCCCTGCCTCCAACATAACAGGTTTTGTTTTACAAAACTACACAAATATATTTACACGAAAATACATGAAATACAAACATCAATTATTTACAAGACAGTGAACAAATTCAAATTAAATTAAATCAAATTAAAATATGATTATTTCTGTCTATAAAACAGTCAATTTAATTCCAGGAAATCCCCCACATCCAACCCATCAGTTGACTCAGTGTGATTAGCAACAACTCTGATTTTCGATACTTTTGGTAAATTTCTTTATATACTACATTTTGTAGCTTTGTGACCTTCTGTTCTTGTGTCTCCTGCTCTCCAAGAACCCTAAACTGCCGTGTCCATTGAAGCTGGAGAGAGTGCAGAAAAGATTCAGAAGAATGCTGCCTGGATTGGAGGGCTTTGTTATAAGGAGCGGCTGAACAGGGAGGATGAGGGGATAGGTCAGGGCAGTTTTTCCTGGAGTGAGGGAGGATGAGGGGATAGGTCAGGGCAGTTTTTCCTGGAGTGAGGGAGGATGAGGGGATAGGTCAGGGCAGATTTTCCTGGAGTGAGGGAGGATGAGGGGATAGGTCAGGGCAGTTTTTCCTGGAGTGAGGGAGGATGAGGGGATAGGTCAGGGCAGTTTTTCCTGGAGTGAGGGAGGATGAGGGGATAGGTCAGGGCAGTTTTTCCTGGAGTGAGGGAGGATGAGGGGATAGGTCAGGACAGTTTTTCCTGGAGTGAGGGAGGATGAGGGGATAGGTCAGGGCAGATTTTCCTGGAGTGAGGGAGGATGAGGGGATAGGTCAGGGCAGTTTTTCCTGGAGTGAGGGAGGATGAGGGGATAGGTCAGGGCAGTTTTTCCTGGAGTGAGGGAGGCTGAGGGGATAGGTCAGGGCAGATTTTCCTGGAGTGAGGGAGGATGAGGGGATAGGTCAGGGCAGTTTTTCCTGGAGTGAGGGAGGATGAGGGGATAGGTCAGGGGAGTTTTTCCTGGAGTGAGGGAGGATGAGGGGATAGGTCAGGGCAGTTTTTCCTGGAGTGAGGGAGGATGAGGGGATAGGTCAGGGCAGTTTTTCCTGGAGTGAGGGAGGATGAGGGGATAGGTCAGGGCAGATTTTCCTGGAGTGAGGGAGGATGAGGGGATAGGTCAGGGCAGATTTTCCTGGAGTGAGGGAGGATGAGGGGATAGGTCAGGGCAGTTTTTCCTGGAGTGAGGGAGGATGAGGGGATAGGTCAGGGCAGATTTTCCTGGAGTGAGGGAGGATGAGGGGATAGGTCAGGGCAGTTTTTCCTGGAGTGAGGGAGGATGAGGGGATAGGTCAGGGCAGATTTTCCTGGAGTGAGGGAGGATGAGGGGATAGGTCAGGGCAGTTTTTCCTGGAGTGAGGGAGGATGAGGGGATAGGTCAGGGCAGTTTTTCCTGGAGTGAGGGAGGCTGAGGGGATAGGTCAGGGCAGATTTTCCTGGAGTGAGGGAGGATGAGGGGATAGGTCAGGGCAGATTTTTCTGGAGTGAGGGAGGATGAGGGGATAGGTCAGGGCAGATTTTCCTGGAGTGAGGGAGGATGAGGGGATAGGTCAGGGCAGTTTTTCCTGGAGTGAGGGAGGATGAGGGGATAGGTCAGGGCAGATTTTTCTGGAGTGAGGGAGGATGAGGGGATAGGTCAGGGCAGTTTTTCCTGGAGTGAGGGAGGATGAGGGGATAGGTCAGGGCAGATTTTTCTGGAGTGAGGGAGGCTGAGGGGATAGGTCAGGGCAGTTTTTCCTGGAGTGAGGGAGGATGAGGGGATAGGTCAGGGCAGATTTTTCTGGAGTGAGGGAGGCTGAGGGGATAGGTCAGGGCAGATTTTCCTGGAGTGAGGGAGGCTGAGGGGATAGGCCAGGGCAATTTTTCCTGTATGAAATTGTGAGGGGCATAGATAGTGTTGATAATCATGGTTGTTTTCCCAGGGTAGGAGATCCAAAAACTAGAGGTTTAAGGTGAGAGGATAAGGATTTAGAGGGGATTTTTCCACAAAGAGGGTGGTGGGTATTTGGAATGACCTACCAGAGGAAGTGTACAGTGAGGTACAATTATAACACTTTAAAAAAACACTTGGAGAGGAACATAAAAACAACATTAACAGTAGTGAATCACAGCGACATGTTGTGAACAGCTTACAAAACGTCTAAGTATACTTATTCTGAATTACTCTCAGCCTCCTTTCAGTAACGTCCTTCTGAACTATCTTAATGAAGTAGTGACTTCACAATCTTCTGAAGGAGCCGGCAGACTCAGCTATTAAGCATGCAAGTACAACACCTTCAAGTGGGTGAAGGTTCATCACCACAGCCGGATGAGAGAGTGAAGGGGACGGGTCCAAGCCAAACTGAAGCACAGAGCAATGAAACTCCCCCTGCCCAGCATGTTGTTAACAAATATAGTAACTAGTTCCTGGAAACCTGTGTCGGAGGAGAATGAGGAATTGCTGCAGAGACATGGCTCACTCCAGACACACAGGATATATTGGTAAGACCTGAAGGCTTCTTGACGCTCCAGGTGGATGAACTGCAGGTTCGGAAAATGCAAACGGTGTGGATCTGTGTTTCATGATAAACTCCGAATGGTGGCTAGATACAACAGTCTTGGTGCACTCTTGTTTCCCAGAGCTGGAATATCCAAAGATTAAGTTCTAGCCTTTCTACTTACCAAGAGAATTCTTCTCCATGATCCTAACCACAGTTTACATACCGCCAAAGGTCAACATCAAGAAGGACCTCGATGAATTGAGTGGCGCCATCAGCAAACAAGATTCAGCACCTTTCAAATCATTATCAAGGACTTCAGTCAAGCTTATACAAAGAAATCTCTGCCGATTTCTCATCAACGTATCACCTGCAACACCAGGGCTCCCAACACTGTTATTAGCAATACCTACCATTCCATGTCTAGTCCGCATTTTGGGAAATCTGATCATCTAGCTGTCCTTCCCCTACCTGCATACAGGCAGAGGCTAAAGAGGAGGGTACCAGAGGGAAGGACAACAAAGAGATGGTAGCGGGATGCTGAGGAGCAGCTACATGATTGCTTCAACTCGGTGCACTAGGCCTGTTCAAGGGCTCATTAGAAGATCTCTATGAATACAACCCAGTTGTCATGGGCTTCAGAAAAACAGTCATAGACGAGTGCGTCCCCACAAAATCATTCCGAGTCTTCCCCAACCAGAAGCCCTGGATGAACTGTGAGATCCATAATCTGCTGGGGGCCAGATCAGGGGCATTCTAACCAAGTAAAATAGAAGCCCAGTTGCAATCTCCGGAAAGCCTTCTCACATGCTAAGCGGCAATCCTGGACTAGAATCTCTGAAGGATGCTCGACACTGTGGCAGGGACGGAGTGTTATCACCTCCTACAAAGTGAAACCAAGTGGCATAGGTGACAACGAGGCACTCCCAGATGAACTCAATGCCTTTTATGCCTATTTTGACCATCAGAGCATGAAGGAGCCTTCACGAACTCCAACAGCCCCGATGATTCTGTGATCTCAGTCTCTGAGCTAACGTGAGACCATCCTTCAGGAGGGTGAGGCCACAGAAAACATCCAGCCTGTAAAGACCTGTGCTGACCAGCTGGCTGCAGGGCTCACCGACATCAATAATCCTTTGCTTCGGCAGTTTGAGATACCCTCTACGTACTGCAAGCAGTGCTCTGGTGTCCATGAAGAACATGGTAATCTGCCTCAATGACCATCATCATCCGCTCTTCACCCAGTCCAGCAACATCTGGACAGCAAAGATGCAAACATTAAAGTTCAAAGCAAATTTATTATCAAAGTACATATAGTACAGTACTGTGCAAAAGTCTTAGGCTGTGTGTGTGTGTGTGTGTGTGTGTGTCTGTGTGAGTGTGTGTTTGTGTGTGTATTTGTGTGTGTGTGTCTGTGTGAGTGTGTGTTTATACATGTATGCGTGTGTGTCTGTGTGAGTGTGTGTTTATATATGTATGTGTGCGTGTGTTTGTGTGTGTTTGTATGTGTATGTGTGTGTCTCTGTGTGTGTGTGTGTGTGTGTGTCTGTGTGAGTGTGTGTTTGTGTGTGTATTTGTGTGTGTGTGTCTGTGTGAGTGTGTGTTTATATATGTATGTGTGCGTGTGTTTGTGTGTGTTTGTATGTGTATGTGTGTGTCTCTGTGTGTGTGTGTGTGTGTGTGTCTGTGTGAGTGTGTGTTTGTGTGTGTATTTGTGTGTGTGTGTCTGTGTGAGTGTGTGTTTATATATGTATGCGTGCGTGTGTGCGTGTGTGTGTGTCTGTGTGAGTGTGTGTTTATATATGTATGCGTGCGTGTGTGTGTGTGTGTGTTTGTATATGTATGTGTGTATGTGTGTGAGTCTGTGTGTGTGTGTGTGTGTGGGGGTACATGTCTGTGTGTGTGTACTTAGGACTTTAGCACAGTGCTGTGTATGGTGATATATGTACTTTGATAATAAATTTACTTTGAAATTTGAAATAGAAGGATATGGGCAAATGTACACAGCGTAGATAGGCATCCTAATTGGCATGGACAAGTGTACACTGTACAACTCTATCAATCTATTTTCTTTTGCTTCATTGCTACTTTTGTTGCCACTAACTAATGTTCTTTAGCATGTTTAATTTATGACCCTCCAGGATAAAAACTGTTCCTGCAACATGATGAATCTGTATTTGTAAACCTCCCACTGATTTCCTTCCCATTAACAGTGCACTGTGGATGATATCTGAACTGGAGAACAAATTCTGTCTCTCCTCCGCTCGATTCTCTTATCATTGAACTAAATCCTTAATCAACAGAGCTTATTGGTGGAAACAGCAACAGATTGATTAAGCTACTTGCAAACTAATTACCTGAGGTTGAAAGTTCAAAGTACATTTATTATCAATTTATGTATAAATTATCCAACTTTGAGATTTGTTTGTTTACGGGCAGTCACAAAACAAGAGACCTGAAAGAACCCAATTTAAAAGAGAGAGAGAGAGAGGGAGAGGGTGGGGAGAGGGGGGGGAGAGAGGAAGAGGGAGGGGGGGAGAGAGAGAGAGAGAGATTTCTTTGTTTTGTGGCTGCCTGTTAGGAGATGAAGCTCAAGGTGAGTCTGACCTCAGTGGTTGGGAAGATGTTGGGAGTCGAGTATTAAGGATGAGGTCTCAGGGTATTTGGAGCACATGATAAAATATGCCATATCAGCGTGGTTTCCTCAAGGGAAAAATTTGCCTGACAGCTCTGTTGGAATTCTTTGAAGAAATACAAGCAGGATAGACAGAATCCATTGGTTGTATACTTGGAATTTCAGAAGGCCTTTGACAAGGTGCCACATATGGGGCTGCTGAACAAGCTATGAGCCGATGCTATTACAGGAAAGGTTCTAGCATGGATAAAGCAGTGACTGATTGGCAGGAGACAGAGTGGGAATAAAGGGAGCCTTTTCTGGCTGGCTGCTGGTGACTAGTGGTGTTCCACGGGGGTCTGTGTTGGGACCGATTCTTTTTACATCAATGAAATGGATGATGGAATTGATGGCTTTGTTGCAAAGTTTGTAGACAATATGAAGATAGGAAGGGCATGTAGTTTTGAGGAAATAGGTGATGCACCATCAATAACTCACTCTGAGACGTAAAGGCGAGATATCGGCTTTTATTGACTGGAAGAAGGAACAAGCAGTGGTTGACCACCATACTACATCCTGGAGACTGAGGAAGGGTCTGTGCCTCCAATCGCCTTTATACCAGGGTCTGTGGGAGGAGCCACAGGAGCAGTCAGCAGGGGGCGTGTCCAGACAGGTACATGTCGTTCACCACAATAGGGAAGCTACAGAAGGATTTAGATAGATTGGGAGAATGGACAATGAAGAGACAGATGGAAAACAGTGTTGGTAAGTGTAAGGTCATGCACTTTGGTAGGAGAATTGAAAGGATTGACTATTTTTTTAAATGGAGAGAATATACAAAATCTGAGGTACGAAAGGACTTGAGAGTCGTTGTGCAGGATTCCCTAAAAGTTAATTTGCAGGTTGAGTTGGTGGTGAGGAAGGCAAATGCAATGTTGGCATTCATTTCAAGAGGATTAGAATATAAAAGGAAGGATGTGATGTTGAGACTTTATAAAGCACTGGTGAGGCCTCACTTGGAGTATTGTGAGCAGTTCTAGGCTCCCTTTTCTTAGAAAGGCTGTGCTGAAACTGGAGATGGTTCAGGAAAATGATTCCAGGATTGAATGGCTTGTCATATGAAGAGCATTTGTTGGTTCTGAGCCAGTATTCACTAGAATTTAGAGGAATGACGGGTGACCTTATTGAAACCTATCGAATGGTGAAAGGCCTTGATAGAGTGGATGTGGAGAGGATGTTTCCTATGGTGGGAGAGTCTAAGACCATAGGACACAACCTCAAAGTAGAGGGGTACCCTATAAGAACAGAGTTGAGGAGGATTTTTTTTAATCCAGAAAGTGGTCAATCTATAGAAACTGTTGCCACAGGCAGCTGTGGAGGCCAAGTCTTGATGTATATTTAAGGCAGAGTTTGATAGATTCTTGATTGGTCAGGGCACGAAGGGATATGGTGGGGGTGGAGGTTAGGCAGAGGATTGGGGCTGAGAGGGAAAATGGATCAGCCATGATGAAGTGGTAGAGCATACTCGATGGGCCAAATGGCCTAATTCTTGCCCAAGCCCAAGCTTGTTCAACCTGTCTTCGTAAGGAATGTCCTCTCGTCGAGATAACAACTCAATAAATCTCCTCTGCAACTTCTCTGAACCTTCTATATCTTTCCTACAATGAGGAGACCAGAATTGAACACAATATTCTAAGTGTGGTCTAACCAGGGGTTTATAGAGCTGCAACATTACCTCGTGGCTCTTGAATTCAAGTCCCTGACTAACAAAATCCAATACGCCATACGCCTTCTTAACAACCCTATCATCTTGCATGTCAACTTTAAGGGATCTTCAGACCTGGACCCCAAGATCTCTCTGTTCCTCCACAATGGCAAGCTCTGTATTTGCTCTTCAAATTTGACCTTCCAAACTGAATCACCACACTTTTCCGGGTTGAATTCCATCTGCCACTTCTGAGCACAGCTCTGCATCCTGTTAATTATATCTGAATTTACTTAAATATTTTTGTATTATCAAGTAGTTTGTACTTTAGCTTTATAGGATATTTTTATTAATGACAAAAGCTGCCTGGCATTTTGAATCCTCCTCCCCCCCATTCTCATTACATGGATCACTGGATACAACAGATTGCCGTATACACCAGAGCACAATAAAATTCCTTGCACAAGAGATTCTGCAGATGCTGGAAATTGTGAGCAACACACACAAAATGCTGGAGGATATCAGCAGATCAGAGAGCATCAATGGAGGGGAATAAGCACTCGGTGTTTCAAGCGAAGACCTTTCATCAGGACTGGAAAGGAAGGGGGCAGAAGAAAGAATAAGAAGGGGGTGTGTGAGGAGGAGGAGGAGGAGGCTCACAGAGTAATCAATATACATGGTACATATGGTAATCATGAATCTAACAACAAAGTGACAAGTGTAAAACAACAGAACGGTACAAAGATTTTAGAGCAATCTGAAGTATGCTAAAGTCACAATAATGAAAAGGGGGAGTTGCATCTGGGAACCTGGTAGGACCACTGTAAGGGGATGGGTCAGAAATCCAACAGCAGTGGGAGGAAGCTGTTCTTGCGTCTAGATGTCTGGGCCTTCAAGCTCTGGGTTAAATTTATTGTTGCCATATGCGTACATAAACGAGATAAATCCAAGGAAAATCAGCTTTCTGCTGCAGCAGCACAGTACATTACAAACATAACACACATAAGAACATAAATTATACATAACCTACATTTATGCAAAAATAAATGATGAAGTAAACACAATAACCCTAGTGGATGATTCAGAGAGAAACAAATATGGTCCGAAGTAGTATCAGGGTTTTCAGGTCGGATCGAGAACCCGATGGAAGTGGGGAGGAAGCTGTTGCTGAACGTTTGGGCACCTGCATGGTGAGGGTACCTGGGGACTGGTGTCACCCTCCTGAGATGTCACCCCTTGTAGATGTCCTTGATGGGGGGTGGGGGTTGGGGAGAGCTGTATCCAAGATGAAGCTGTCTGAGTCCAACAATGTAGCCTCTTACGTTCCTGTAAATTGGAGCTTCTGTCCCAGTCTGTGATGCCAGTCAGAATGCTCCCACCATAAGTACCAGTCTGTGATGCCAGTCAGAATGCTCCCACCATAAGTACCAGTCTGTGATGCCAGTCAGAATGCTCCCACCATAAGTACCAGTCTGTGATGCCAGTCAGAATGCTCCCCCATATATCTGTACCAGTCTATTCAATGTATCTTCTGTACATACCTTCTTGTAAAAAAAGTAGAAAAGGGACAGCCGGGGGGTTAGGAATCCTTAACATTACTTTTTGCCTTCTGAATGCAACCAACTATGCATCCGAGTGGAAGTAAATGATGAGCTTGTGATGGACCGGTTAGTGTTTACTATAGCAAAAGCTATGATCACCAGCAGTTTCCTGACGTATTCCAATACACCCACAACACTGATTCAATGATGTGGAACATTACCCGGGTACTTTTGCTCCACGAAAAGTAGTAGCAAGCTAACCTGAATACTTCTGGACTTCACTCATTAGGTGACGAAAGGTGGCATTGGATAACAAGGCCATCAAGCAACATTTCGCAATAACCAGTTGCCAATGATCAGATTGATTCTGGCTCCAAACTTCATCACAGCCTGGTCTAAGGATGGTCAGGAGTTACTGCCACTCTGTCAGTGATAAGGTGAGAATGCTACCCTTTGCATCAAGAAGTCTTGTTGAACCTGTCCACCTTGAGTTTAGATGGAAACTGAATTCTTGGTGGAAACAGAACCCAGAAGAGTGCTTATGGTTGTGGGGAAGCAGCCTTCCAGTCTCAGGATGTTAGTCATGACAGAGTCCTTTCTCCAGCCATCGCCGGCTGCTTCACCCACCACTCCTGTGGGCAGATTTCCAACCCCACCACTCGTTCATCTTCCCAGCAGCAGGTACAGCCACAGACCGTGGAGGCGTGCAGTCCCCCTTGTGTGGAACTCTGCGCAGTACATCCCATCAGAAGCTGTGCAATCCATCTTTATAGAGGAAAAATGAGAAATTCTTCAGATGCTGGAAATCCAAAACAACACACACAAAATGCTGGAGGAACACAGCAGGTTAGGCAGCATCTATGGGAATGAATAAACAGCTGAGTCCCTTCTTCAGGACCGTAAAGGAAGGGGGAAGATGTGCCAATGATAAATAAATTATTATTTTCTACTGACAACGCAAGAGTCATTTGCAGTATCGTCACATTAAAAATTGCAAAAAGATGTATCATTTCTCATCAATAATGTATTAAATTAAACAAAAATTATCATTAAAGTCTAGGAGGTTAATCTTTTGCACAGCGCTGCATATTGGTTAAAATAGGAAGGTGGTAGGGAAACAGAAATAAGAGTGCTCAGTAATATGAAGTGTTATTTGATAACTGGAAAGGCATAATATAGAGTTCTGTGCAAAAATCTTGGGTACAGTCTGTAAATATGACTTTTGCACAGTACTGTACAGAATTGACTAGCAGTTATGAATATTGACATTTAGTGAACTGTATGTTTGAATTCCTTGATCAATCACCATTCACAATAAATGCGTTAAAAGTCAATAGAAACTACAAGCTGGCAACCGCTGATACTTTGGAAAATAATTGTCCCATAGTTGGTGTGTGTGTTTCAAATCCTTTCTTTATATTCTCGTCTCTCATCTCCCATGAGTGAAAATGGCTCCGGGAATCTACTCCGGAAAGGGAATCTATGCTCTTCAAAGGCCTTTCTTCATCTGTTTGCAATCCATCCTTGCTGGCTATTGTGCATTACCACAACTTCCACATACCCTCTAATCTAGGCAGCATCCTGGTAAACCTCTTCTGTATCCTCTCCTGAACCTCCAGCGCTGCTGTTGCTCATTTTTGATGAGCAAATATGAGCAAATCTACACAGAATAAGGTAGATGAACCTGTAGCACAGTTAGAGATTGGCGAGTATGACATTGTGGGCATCACTGGATCATGGCTGAAAGAAGATTATAGCGGGAAGCTTAATGTCCAAGAATACATTGTATTAAAGAACAGGCAGGTAGGCAGAGGGGTGACTTTGTTGGTAAAAAATTAAATCAAATCATTAGAAAGAGGTGACATAGGACAGAAGGTATAGAATCCTTGTAGATTGAGCTAAGAAACTGCAAGGGCAAAAATACCCTGATGGGAGTTTACATGCAGACCTCTGAATAGTAGCAAAGACGTGGTCTACAAATTGCAATGGGAGAGAGAAAATGCATATCAAAAGGGCAGTGTAACAACTGTCACGGGGGATTTCAATATCCAGGTAGATGTGGAAAGTCAGGTTGGTGCTGGGTTCCAAGAGGGGGGGTTTGTAGAATTTGGAGCAGCTTGTCATTGAGCTCACTAGGGGATCAGCTATCCTGTATTCAGTGCTGTACAATGAATTGGAATTGATTAGAGAGCTTAAGATAAAAGAACCCTTAGGGACAAGTGATCATAATATGATAGAATTCACCCTGCAATTTGAGAAGGGGAAGCTAAAGTCAGATGTATCAGTAATACAGTGGAGTAATGGGAATTACAGAGGCATGAGAGAGGAGCCGGCTAAAATTGATTGGAATGGAATACTAGCAGGGATGACAGCAGAGCAGCAATGGCTGGAGTTTCTGGGAGAAGTTCCAAAGGTGCAAGATAGATACATCACAAAAACAAAGTAGAATTCTAATGGCAGGATGATTCAACCAGGGCTGACAAGAGAAGTCAAGGACAACATAAAAACCAAAGAGAGGGCATATAACAGGGCAAAAATTATTGGGAAGTTAGAGGATTTGGAAACTTTTAAAAACCAACAGGAGGCCACTAAAACAGGAAAAGATGGAATATGAGGGTAAGCTAGCCAATAATATTAAAGAGGATACCAAATGTTTCTTCAGATATACGAAATGTAAAAGAGGGCATTAGACCACTGTAAAATGATGCAGGAGTGGTAGAAATGGGGGATGAACTGAATAAGTGTTTTGCATCAGTATTCACTGTGGAGGGCACTAACAGTATTCAGGAAGTTTGTGAGTGTCAGGGGACAGAAGTGAATGTAGTTGCCATTAGTAGGGAGAAGGCTCTTGGAAAAACTCAAAGGTCTGAAGGTAGATAAGTCACCTGGACAGGATGAGTTACACCCCAGGTGTAAGGAGAGTCCTTGATGAGGATGGTTTGGACCCAAATGCTGGAATATCCGAGGCTGGGATTGAAACACAGAATAAAACTGGATCGAGAACTGAGCACAAAACAAAACACTGGACGATATCTCTGGTTGGGCTTATGATTGTACTGAGACTCCATTCAACTGCTCTTTAAATACTCAATTCTTGATGTCCAAAACATGACTGCCAATTAGCGGGACAGTCCTGAACCCTTAAAGGGACCGCACCAGCTGTCCATACTCCAGAGAGTCAGAGTGTCTAAACCCCAGAAGCTGGCACAATTAGTTTGGTGCATCTCGTAACACCAGGGCTCTGAAGGAGGTGGCTGAAGAGATGGTGGAGGCATTAGTAATGATCTTTCATGAATCAATGGATCCTGTCATGGTTCCTGAGGATTGGGAAAATTCAAACTGTCACTCTGTCTCTTCAAACTGTCAAACTGTCTCTTCAAGAAGGAAGAAAGGCAGAAGAAAGGAAATTATAGGCCAGTTAGTCTGACCTCAGTGGTTGGGAAGGAGTTGGAGTCGATCGTTAAAGGTGTGGCTTTGGGGTACTTGGAGGCACGCAATAAAATAGATCATAGTCAGCTTGGTTTCCTGAAGTGAAAATCTTGTCTGACAAATCTGTTGCAATTCTTTGAAGAAATAACTATCTGGATAGAGAAAGGAGATTGGTGGATGTTGTGTACTTGGATTTTCAGAAGGCCTTTGCCAAGGTGCCACACTGAGGTTGCTTAACAAGTTAAGAGACTATGGTATTATGGGAAAGATACTGGCATGGATAGTGCATTAGCTGATTGGCAGGAGGCAAAGAGTGGGAATAAAGGGAGCCTTTTCTGGTTGGCTGCTGGTGAATAGCGGTGTTCCACAGGAATCTTTTTTGGGACCGCTTCTTTTTATGTTATATGTCAATGATTTGCGTGACAGAATTGATGGCTTTGTGGCCAAGTTTATGGATGATACAAAGATAGGTGAAGGGGCAGGTAGTGTTGAGGAAGCAGAAGGACTTAAACATTTTAGGAAAATGGTCATGCACTTGGTAGAAGAAATAGAAGTACAGATCACTTTCTAAAAGCTGAGAAAATTCTGAAATCTGAGGTGCAAAACTACTTGGGTGTTCTCATGCAGGATTCACTAAAGATTCATATGCAGGTTGAGTTTGTGGTGAGGAAGGCGAATGTGATGTTAGCATTCATTTCAAGAGTATAAAAGCAAGGATGTAATTTTGAGTATTTAAAAATGCTCTGTGAGGCCTCACTTGGAGTATTGTGGACAGTTTTTGGCCCCTTACCTCAGAAAGGATGTGCTGACATTGGAGAGAGTTCAAAGGAGGATCAGAAAAATGATTCCAGGATTGAGGAGTGAGAAGTGGGCTTGTGCTCACTGGAATTCAGAAGAGCGAGGGGGGAAATATCATTGAAACCTATCAAATGTTGAAAGGTCTTGATAGGATGGATGTGGAGAGGATGTTTCCAATGGTCTTAGACCAGAGGAGACAGCCTCAGAATAGAGCAACATTCATTTAGAACAGAGATGAGGAGGAATTTCTTTAGCCAGAGGGTGATGAATCTGTGAAATTCATTGTCACGGGCAGCTGTGGGTATATTTAAAGCAGAAGTTGATAGATTCTTGATTCATCAGGGATAAGGGAACTGGGGCTGAGAGGGAAATGGATTAGCCAGGATGAAATGTCAGAGCAGACTCGATGAGTCAAATGGCCTAATTCTGCCCCTATATCTGTTATCATGGCATCCACCTAGTGACAAGTTGCAAGATAGAAGTGCTTATTCCGAACGGGGCCTTGGCAGAGTCTGGACAGGCTGCGGCTGTTTTCCCTCCAACAAAGAAGTGCTTATTCCGAACGGGCCTTGGCAGAGTCTGGACAGGCTGCGGCTGTTTTCCCTCCAACAAAGAAGGCTAAATGGCGACCTTATAAAGGTTTATAAGACCATGAAAGAGATGGATAGTGTCTTTTTTTCCCAGGGGAAGGGAGTCTAGATTTAAGGTGAGAGGGGAAGGTATTAAAGGGGATCTCAGTGACAAGTTTTTCAGATGGATGGTGGTGGGTGTACGAAACAGTGGAAGTAGTAGAGGTGGAGACAATTACATTTAGGAGACGCTAGTGAATATTCATGAACAGGACACAGATGGAGGTCTATTGATCAAACATAGGCAAATGAACGTAGGCACCTTGGATGGCTTCAACATGTTGGGCTGAAAGTTTCTGAGCTGTAGAGCTCTGTACTGAAGCTGTTTTCCAATCACTGACAGGCAACATTGGAACTTTACATAACCTGCTGTTTTTACTCCTTTTAGATGCCATTAAAGTGTTTAATCTCTGCTCACTCCCACACAGTCTGTGGAAAAGCCGGGCTCAGTGTGATTAATAAGTGGATGGCAGAGAAGCAAGAATCCACATATCAGTGAAAAACTGTGGCAATGTTTGTATTAATCTTGTGTGTGTGATGGTGGAGGGCCAGGCATCGAGGCTCAATCGTGATCTCCCCCCAACCACCTTGCTGTCTCTGTGGAGTCTGCATGTTCTCTGTGGACCATGTGCAATTCCTATAGGTACTCTGGCTTCCTTTCAGGGTAATTGGCTGCTGCAGATGCAGGTGAGTGGTCAGATCTGAAGAAAACTGATAGCAAAATGGAGAGAATGGGGTCTCAGGGGGCCAAAGGAATTCCTGCAGGCTGGTATGTCTCTGTTCTTCTGTGGCCGATAAGACCCAAATGATAAGCATGGCCTAACACTCTCCACTTGCCAGCTTGAACGCAGTTCCTACAACTTTCCTAAAGTTTAAGGTCAGAATCAGCATCGGAATCCAGTGTATTGTCACTGTCTTATATAACATGAAACTTGTTGTTTACCAGAAGCAGAACAGTGCAAAGATGTAAAATTACACAATGCAAGATAAGGAATAATGAGGTATTGTTCATGGACTGTTCAGAAATCTGATGGTGAGCGGAAGAAGCTGTATTTGAATTGTCAATTGTAGGTCTTCAAGCTCTTGTACCATCTCCCTGATGGTAGTAACCAGAAGGGGGCATGTACTGGATGTTGAGGGTTCGTAATTATGGATGATTTCCATGGTGGGGGAGGAGGGTTGTGCCTGTGATGGATCTGACTGAACTTACTCCCTTATACAGCATCTTCTGGTCCTGTGTAATAGAACATACAAACCAGACTGCTCTCCGACATACATCTGTAGAAATCTGCAAGTCTTCAGTGACGTACCAAATCTCCTCATACTCCTAACAAAATGGAGCTGCTGGTGTGGCTTCTTCATGGTTGTGTCGATGTGTTCTGTCTAGGGTGGATCCTCCGAGGTATTCACACCCACGTTCCCAGTACTGTCGGGTTAGTTGTTCATTGGTCACATGGGGGTGATGGGACAGCGTGGGCTCATTGGGTCAGAGGAACCTGCCACTGCGCTGTATCTTCAAACAAAAATAAAATGAAGCTGCTCACCCTTCCCACCACTCACTCTTCAATGAGGACTGGTACGTGTTCTTCCTCAGGCCCTCAATAGTTTCCTTGCTCTTGCTGTTGATGAGTGCAAGGCTGTTGTGACACTACTCAACAAGCCAATCTATCTGACTGGCCATGACGGACTTACAATACGGAAAACAATGTTGAACTCGAATGGGTCAAGGGCAGTATGAGTAGACCAAGAAATTTTCTTTGTTCTTACCATATGATTGAAGGAGATGGAGGTATTTATTCTGTGAGACAGTCCTTGCAGTTCTGTTCCCCCACCCCCCGTTCTGTGGACTCTTGCTCTGGGATAATCTAATCAGAGCAGTTGAATGTGGACAGATGTAATGACCTGCTAGACCTGAGAGCATCCTCAGTCGCGTAGCCACTTATCATGCAAGGTGGAAATCCTACCGGAGAAGCAGTCTGTCATCTCATTAGACTGGGTGTCTGGCTCACATAGTTTCACTGATTTCAACCGTCAGAGTTGAAAGAAACAAAGGCACGAGACCGGGGGACAGAAACCACAGAACAATGTTAGTTGTAGCCCTGGACCAGAGCCAATGAAAAAGTGGTAAGGTCAGTTAGGTGACGTATATCCAAAGGCACTGGAATGCTACATTTGAATTGGGAAGGTGAAAGTGGACCTTCGAGTACACTATCAGCGATGACTTTGGAGAATCACTGTCGTGAGGAAGAACCCCCGCTCCAGGGGCTGGGCAAAGAAAGGATCGATCATCTGACCAGCAGAGATTCCCTATTTCAGTGATATAAATGGGAAAAGTGGTCTGAGTGAGTGTCAGTACAGAGGGAATTCATGTCTAAGCTGTTGGCCCATGGTCAACATAGTTATGTTATTCTGTGTGCAGAGACAACAAAGCGTGAGCTTCGATTAATTTAAAAGTTGCTTAGTGAGTTTCCTAACCTAGTTCCATTAGTGAACGATCAACAACTCATGTGTGCCTCCTAGTGTACTGTGAACAGCAAGCGGTATCATTGGTGAATTATAGATGTTGTTTGAGCTGAGCTTGGCACCATCATTACAATAGGGTAAGCACACATCCTTGAGGTTCACCTGTGCTGATTGTCAGCGAGGAGGAGATGTCATGATCAATTCACACTGACTGTGGTCCCTCAATCAGGAAGTCAAAGATGCAGTTGCAGAAGGAGGTACAGTGGCTCAGGTTTGGGAGTTCAGATTTGTTCTGAAGGGACGATGAGTGTAATTGATAAACAACGGTCTGACAAAGGTATTGCTATTCTCCACATGGCCCAAGGCTGAGTGCCAGTGAGATTGTGCCCCCTGTAGACCTACAGTGACAGTAGGCAAATTACTGTGGGTTCAGGTCCTTGCTCAGAGAAGTGTTAATTCTAGCCATAACAAACCTCTTCGTCACAGTAGATGTGAGTGCTACCAAGTGATAGTCATTGAAGAAGCTCACCCTGCTCCTCTGGTATGATTGTTGCCAGTGAGAGATTGAAAACATCCTCAAACAGTCCAGCCAGTTGGTTAGCACGGGTTTTTAGGGCCCTGTCAGGCACACCATCGGGGCTTGGTGTCTTGTGAGAGTTCAACCTCTTGGCGGATGTTTTGATGAGATGGAGATGAAAGATTTTCCAGCCTCCCCGACGACACACGAGTCTCCTGCCACGACACCGACCCTCCTGTCCATCTCCAGAGCCCCGAGATTTTAGGCTTCCAAATACAAGCTGGACTCTCAGGCCGAGTCCTTGGCACGCCAAACAACAATGGCCGGTCCTGAAACCCCGAGAACAGATCCCATTCCTGCAAAGAACCGAAGTCTGCATGTAACTCCAGGTCAGGGTCTTCAAAAGAACCCTGAAAGGCTGATGAACCAATGGTAGACCCTAATCATTACAGTATGACAACTTTGATCACTTTACACTAAAATTTACTGTTTTTGTTCTAATAGTTTTCTTGTAGAGGTGTTGTTTCCTATACATGTAATATTGTACCCGTAGTGGTGTTCTCTCCCATACATGCTATGTATTTCTATTTATGTTTATTGTGTGAAAGTTGCCTATATGATGCCATGTGCCTGTGACAGGCAGCAAGTAAAGTAAGTTTTTAATGGCACCATGCACACATGTAACAATAAACTTGACTTTGACTTAACTTCGTGAGCCACGGAGTTTAAAATCAGAGATGTAGGTTTAAAGTGAGTGGGCAAAGTGGGTATATGGAACGAGCTGCCACAGAACGTCATAAACATAGGTACTATTACTACTACAACAGTTAAAGGACATTTGTACAGTTATTGCAGTTTACAAACATTAGAATAATCTGGGCCAAATGGACACAAGTGGGATTAGCATCTTGGTCTACAAGGAAGAGTTGGACCCAAGGGCCTGTCTCAGATTCAGATTCAGGTTCAGTTTATTGTCATTTATAAACCACAAATACAATGCAGTTAAAAAATGAGACAACGTTCTCAGGAATGATATCACGAAAAAGCACAAAACAGACCACACAAGAAAAACCACATAATGTTTGGTAATCCCCAATCCAGAGTCTGGAGAGGCTGCTGCGTATCGATATCGCGCTACCGTCTTAGCACGTTCACCGGAAAGGAACTACAAACCCAACAGACAAACCTAAAGCTACAAGACCTACACAAAACCACATAGATTACATATAGTTATAGTTAACATGTAGTTTCAACAGTGCAGACAATACCATAATTTATAAAAGACTAACTGACAAAGACCACATAATTATAACACATAGTTTCAACAGTGCAAAGCAATACTGTAATCTGATAAAGAGCAGTCCATGGCACGGTTTAAAAGAAAGTCTCAAAGTCCCGACAGCCCATCATCTCACGCAGACAGTAGAAGGAGAAAAACTCTTCCTGCCATGAACCTCCAGCGCCGGAGCTTGCCGATACAGCACTTTGGGAGCTCCGACCACAGCCAACTCCGAGTCTGTCCGAAAACTTCGAGCCTCCGACCAGCCCTCTGACACCAAGCACCATCTCCGCCGAGCGCTTTGACCCCAGCACCGGCCACCAAGCAACAGGCAAAGCCGAGGATTTAGGGCCTTCCTCACAGAGATTTTTCCGATCACACAGTAGCAGCGGCAGCAAAACAGGCATTTCAAAAGTTTCACCAGATGTTCCTCCGTGCTTCACACGTCCATCTCCATCAAATCAGGATTGTACACGGCATCCTACTTGACAGATTACAGATCTTCATGTGGTTTATAACTCTAAGAACGTATGACATCACTGTGGGGCCTGAAGCTGCTTCACGTAAACACACATGGCCTGTGACATGCTCCAGGAAAAGCCCTGTGTGAGGCATTCATTCATCAATTCATTCTTAACAGTGCCACCCACACAACACCTGGTAATATCCTCTCTAGCCCAGAAAGTGTCATTTTGTAGAGTTGTAGAGTTTTTGAGTAACACAGCACAGAACCAGGCTCTGCAGCCCACCAACTCCGGTCCTTTCACCTTAAACCAATACCCTGTGGTTTTTGAGTGTCTGGGAGAGACTGTGTGCATTTACCCTACATATATCCCTAAAGATTTTGTGTGCTTCCATAATGTCAGTCTCCTGTACTCAAAGGAATAGAGTGCTAATCTGCACAACTGTGAAGTCCCAGTCACCCCACAACTCAGGCCCTCACAACCTGGCAATGTTCTTCTTCATGGTCTTTCCAGCTTAGTAACACTTTTCCTATAACAGGTATATAAGGTACTTCATTAAACTCATTGTTATATTACTAAGTTTTGTAGATCTAGCAAAAATACTTTTTGACTCCTTTTCTTTCATGAGTAGGGATCTAACAGAGACCTCCGAACATGAAGACTGACTGTGATGAAATCCTCTGAGATGCAGTAATGAGATCAAAGAAGCTGTCATGAATTACCAGTTCAATGTGCAATTGTGCCTTTACGTTCTTATTGGTAGAGGAATGATATAGAAGAATGGGCAAATCACTCAATTCCATAAAGGATGAAATACTTTCAGATAAGTTATGCAAAACCTTATTGGTAAGATGGTGGCTCGCTCAGACTCAGCAGCCTCTTTGCGCCCGATCTAAGGTGTGTTGGTTCACTCGAGATGTCTCTTGTACAATTGCAAGTCATTGCTGGATACTAAGACATCAAGTACTGCAAGAATATCCCATCAGCACATTGTTCAATGGCAATGAAGCTGGAGTTATTGCACATCGTTTCTGTGTTGTTGCCCAGACTTGTTGGGTACCATTGTGCCGAGACGGTGCACGGTCCAAAAAAAGGTGTAAGTAATTGTCTTGGACATTTTTATTGTGATTGCAAGGCCTTGTTGGACATTGGTAACATTCACTGGTTCACTGGAAAGACCAAAGACAGAGGAGTTGTGTTGCCTCAGTTGCTGCACAGACAAACCCCTCATATCTCAGACACCTTTTGTGGTTGCTGGTGAAGCTGGCTGTGTGTTGTTGGATTCATACTAGGTTGGGGGTTGGCCCCTCCTGTCAGTGCTGCTCTCCAGAGTTTGCTCCGTACTGCCCTTCAATGCTTTCTCATTACTGTCCTCCAGTGTTCACTCAGTGAAAGAACAAAGCTGGACCAGGTCAACTCAGAGTATTGGGTTATATTACTTTTTTGCTCTTTGTGTCTGTATGTTTTTCTGAAATCGTACCCATATGTGCTTTGTGCAGTGTGCTGTTAGTAATGCCTTTTTTCACCCTGGTCCTGGAGGAATGTTGTTTTGCTTGGCTATATTCATGTATGGTTGATTGATTGATAATTAAACTTGAAACTTAGTCACTGGGTTGGATGACACTCAATTCTGATGTTAGCCCAAGGCCATCTGATGGGACTCTACTTGCTGCTTGTAACAGGAGAAGGTTGGGGTATAATGGTGCAGAACATCAGCCATCTTGTCTGCCTGTATAAATATCCGTATTGAAAACACACATAAATTGCTGGAGGAACTCAGTAGGTCAGGCAGCTTCTATGCAGAGAGATAAACAGTTGACATTTTGGGCCAAAACCCTTCATCACTGTTTTGGTCCAAATCATTTCCCTCCATAGATGCTGCTGACCTGCTGAGTTCTTCCAGCATTTTGTGTGTGTTTTGCTCAATATTTACAGCGTTTGCAGAATCTGTTTGTATTGGAAACTTCTTCAGTCAGCTTCCACTCTCACGGATGAGGAAAGAGAGTTATAATTGGGAACAGGACTGGGAAACCTCTTGCATAGAGCAATGTTCCAGCTGGAATCATGTTTTGCTTTTAATGTAGAAACGACTACAGTCACTGGTTCAGCCTGATCTCGAGCTTCCATGGTAACAGAACAACAACAGCCTGCATTTACGTTTAACAGAAGAGTTCACTTCAAAACATGCCGGCTAATGATGCAGGGCCTCTAATATGCAAGCTCTTCCTCAAAATCATTGTAGGATCAATTAACAGAATTCAGCAAAGGGCCCCTCTCCCATTCTCTTTATTTTCACTCCTTTTATATCCCCATCCCATCCTTCCTTCACCTCTCCTCCTTTCTCCTTCTCCACCTATTCGCTCTCCCCTCTCTCCTAATCCCTTCCTCACGCCATCCCACTGCCCTCCACTTCCCATGCATTCCTCCTCTCTCCTACCTTCTCATCCCCACTTCTGTTCCCTGTTTCCTCCGAATCCCTCCCCCAGCCTCCCTCACACTCACCTTTCCTCAGGGTTAAGAGAAGCATTGAGAGGTGACAGATAACCTAACAGCATCACATAA